>NC_134704.1:81957320-81977320 GCF_043290135.1 Rhipicephalus microplus
ACTATGTACGCAAAAATATCCAAACCATAGGAATTGTTGTAAGTGTTCACCACGCAATGACGCTTTTCGAAAATAAGTATTCGAAGTATAGTTCTCATAGCTTTTATTTCCGAAAACTGGTTTGGCTATGAACGTTCAGTATTGAGTTCTACGTTACGAAAAATGAGAGCGAAAAAATAAAAAGTAAAAAATACGCCTATTCGCGTGTAACCAAGCGTGATCTCATCAACGAACAAACTTCCAAAGTTAAGCAGAAGGTTAGTTTTGTTTCATCTGCGTCTAACCATGTTTACAGTATTCCTATGACGTGTGGACGAGCGTATGTGGGCGTCTAACCTTGTTTACTGTATTTCTATGACATGTGGAGGAACGTACGTATGTGTGGCGTCTAACCATGTTTACTGTATTCCTATGACGTGTGGACGAGCGTATGTGGGGCAGTCTGGTCGCTGCTTAAACTTACGCCTAAAGGAGCCCGACTCATCTTCAAAGGGCAGGCCGCTACCGCATTTGGCCATACAGTGTGCAAAGTGTGTAGTGTGGGTGCGAGGCACGCTTTTCGAATAGTCATTTTGTTTAGGCACCATGATCGCACCACAGGCACAGGAGAGATCGCGGAGGATTTTCACATGAACATTATTCAATCATCTTGCACCAGCCACCCATCAGTGACTATTTTGGAAAAAGAAGTGCCGCGGCTGAGGCGGACAAGGAGCACAGCAGATATGGTGCGATAGCCGTAGACTTTAAAACTACGACGGTGTGCATGGACAGCGGGGTAATAGCATTGATATATATATATATATATATATATATATATATATATATATATATATATATATATATATATATATATATATATATATATATATATATACATATATATATATATATATTTGTTTGTTTATTTATTTATTCAGTATACCTCAAAGGCCCCATTCGGGCTATTACATGAGGGATGGGCATAATTAGCAACATAATAATGATTCAATCATGGTCTTGAATACATGTGGGTCGGAGTGGTGCATGGCGAAGGCAGGCAAGTTGTTCCAGTTCCGGGCGGTTGCAACAAAAAAGGAGCGGAGGTGGGCAGTAGTTTGTGCTGGCGGTGGATAAACGGCTCGGGGATGGTTTATACGGCTGGATAATCGATGAGCAGGCAAGATGGCTGGAACGTTGAAAGGAGCGTGATAAAATTTGTGAAAAAGACAGAGCCGATATATATGATTGAAGTAACTAGAAGAATAAGAATGGGGTGGAGCACATTCGGCAAGCACTCTGAAATTATGACAGGTAGATTGCCACTATCCCTCAAGAGGAAGGTATATAACAGCTGTATCTTGCCGGTACTTAGCTACGGAGCAGAAACCTGGAGACTTACAAAGAGGGTTCAGGTTAAATTGAGGACGACGCAGCGAGCAATGGAAAGAAAAATGGTAGGTGTAACCTTAAGAGACAAGAAGAGAGCAGAATGGATTAGGGGACAAACGGGGGTTAAGGATATCATAGTTGAAATAACGAAGAGGAAATGGGCATGGGCCGGGCATGTAGCGCGTAGACAGGATAACCGCTGGTCATTAAGGGTAACTAACTGGATTCCCAGAGAAGGGAAGCGGGTTAGGGGAAGACAGAAGGTTAGGTGGGCAGATGAGGTTAAGAAGTTTGCGGGTATAAATTGGCAGCAGCAAGCACAGGACCGGGTTAACTGGCGGAACATGGGAGAGGCCTTTGTCCTGCAGTGGACGTAGTCAGGCTGATGATGAGGATGATGATGATGATGATGATGATGATGATGATGATGATGGTATATATGACGGCGCGATTCTAGGTTGTTCAGGTGGCCACGAGTTTTAAGTTCGGAAACGCTGGAATGATAAGAGTACACGGAGTAGATGAACCGGGCTGCGCGATTTTGTACAGATTCGAGAAGGTTAGATAAATTAGATTGATGAGGGTCTCAAACCGAGCATGCGTACTCCAATTTAGGGCGAGCAAATGTGGTGTAGGCTAACAACTTCACTGATGAGAGAGCAAGTTTTAAATTCCTACGAAGAAAACCCAGTGCACGATTAGCGGACGATGCTACGTTGTTGACGTGAGGGGACCAGGTGAGGTTGCTTGAGAATGTTACGCCGAGGTATTTATAGGATTCTGCTGTTAAGATTGTAGAGCCCGAAATGGTGTAAGTTGCTTGCTGATAATGTTGCCTACGGTGAAAGCATATTAGCGATGTCTTATTTACGTGTAAAGACATTAGCCAGTCGCTACACCAGGATTCAATAAGGTTAAGGTCGTTTTGAAGTATAGCAATATCGGTAGGGTTTTTTATTGGACGGTACACGACGCAATCATCTGCAAACAGGCGAATATTTGATGAAATGTTAGCTGGGAGGTCATTTATATAAATTAAGAAAAGTAGGGTCATTTATATAAATTAAGAAAAGTATCCCATACCTATATATATATAGGTATGGGATATGGCACAACGGGAGCGTTGTCAACAAGGATAAATATATTTATTTCCCAACAGTTTCGGGAGGGGTCCTCCCTTATTCAGGGGATGAGTTATATCGATATAAAAGTGGATGAAAAAATAACCAGCCGTGAGCACGGCTGGTTACTTTTTCATCCACTTTTCTTTCTTTTTATTTACATTCCATTGGTTCTAATAACTTCCCCTGTACATTCCTTGGCATTACTGTATATATATATATATATATATATATATATATATATATATATATATATATATATTCCTCTGTGTGTGTGTCTGCGTCAGTGTACGATACAAATAAGTTATAATGCATTCAGCCCAACTACCTCGTCTCGCAGTATTACTTCCTTTTGTGCTCTGTTTATCCCGCTTTTATTTGCCCGTTCTTCTGAGCTGTTTTCACTTGCCACTGTTCGAGGAAGCAAAACACTGTTTCAAAGAAATTTTGCAAGCTTGAAAGAGGCGTCGCGTTTTACGCGTGTACGTTGTGTCTCCGTCTTGTTCAAGAGTACGCTAGGAGGCTTTGCACACAACGTACAAGAACTCACCAAACGTCGCTGGGCTCTGGCTCGAGGTCCGAGTAGTTGTCGTCAGCCACGTGCCGGTTAAAGTGCCTTTGCAGCGCCACCACTATCGGGTGCATGTCGGCGGTGCCGTGCTGGCTACCACTCCTGCATGCGTGAAAATCGGTTAAGCGAATCGCTGAAGACGAGAACGCCGACAGCGAGATAGTAACATAAGGGTTCCTTTGTGAAGTAGTGAGAGCGTGTCTGGTTAAAAAATTATTGACGCAATCATAACATATTAAAAATGTTCGAAGGTTTTTATTTGGTGCCAATTCACCATTTACAAGGCTATTTCCACGTTGCGAAGGACCCTAAAAATTCAGAGGCTATGTCCTCAACCAGAAACCTTGTGGGAGCCCGTTGATGGCCGGGAACATTTTCTGAACGATGACCTTTACAGCTTCTCTTAATCTTTGAAAACAAAAAGAAGCCTGTCAGACTCATCTCAGGGTTTCATCTGGGGCTGCATCAGCCCTAATGTGACCGCGGCCGACTCCCTCTTGTTCTCAGCACTTAAGAGAATCATGGTCACCTTTTAGACGGCGTTTCGATCGGCCTCAAAAGCCTCTAACATTTATTGGGGAGATAAAATTCAGATATGTGGAGTGGGATTGACGTGTTTGCAAGTATTCACATCAACTAAGCCAAGTTTCCTAGTGCGTGCGCTTACCTTTGCATATCTTCGGTTGCTCCTCCTCCACCTTCAAGAGTTCCCATGTGCAGCTGTTCTAGCTCGTCGATAAATGTTTTGTACTGTCCACTCTTGTACGTCGGGTACAGCTGAAACAGTGAGTCCGAGAACTATAGTTACTTTCGTGTTTGAATTCAACATTTGCGATCTCTGTTCAAAATGCAATGCAACATCTCGCATTTTCTTGTGACTTTCTTTACATGCTTTTATAACGCATTTTCTTGTATACAACGCGCGCCGAAAGAAACAGGTAAGTGTGCCTAAACAATACGAGTGTGGGCTATGAAAAGAAGTAATATGTGTATATTTTATTGTAGATTTAACATTGCACTTCCCTAAACTGGGGCAGGTGTGGAATGTAATTTTTAGTAGTGTGGGGTAATGTTTATATGCATAGACGGGTTGTATAAAAGAAAATACGGTCTACGAGAAATTTCACACAGGATGACACGAACAGGTAAAGACACCTAAAAAACTTGAATGGGTAATTACACAACTCGCATGCACATATGACAAAAGAGAGGCTTTACACAATACATATTCTGTTAATTTAAACAGTGTTTGAGACGAGACACCATATACATCAGACACAAGTAACGCAGTTTAAGTTTTCAGAACGCGTCTCACAAACTAGCCTACGAACACATGTTCCCCGACTACACACAAGATACCTGACCTTGAAATCTTGTTAGAAAAAACTAAGCATACCTTGAACTCAGAACGAG
Source organism: Rhipicephalus microplus (assembly GCF_043290135.1). NCBI lineage: Eukaryota > Metazoa > Arthropoda > Arachnida > Ixodida > Ixodidae > Rhipicephalus > Rhipicephalus microplus. The sequence goes on from NC_134704.1 coordinate 81,961,797, forward strand.
TAGGTCGTTTCATGGAGACCTCCTTCTAAAAGTTATATCAGCCATGTCATTCATAATAAAAAGATTGTGGAGCAAAAATGTAGAAGCTGCAGTCGGAAATACAAAAAAAAAAACAGGTAGGAGAAACAGTGATTCCTTTTCTTGCACTTATATTCCCTTCAGGAGCGAATTTAAATGGACAGTTTACGAATGTATCGAATTCCCAAAACATAAATCCAACGTACTCAATATTACGTTACAGGAATGAAAGTGAAGTAACCGGTGTTTTGTGTGCATTTCAGAAGTTAATTGTAATTATTATGTAGTTTTCTCAATTCCCACATGTTTAATACCTCATCATTCTGCCACGCGTCATGTTTCACCTTGGCATAAAAAGAATGCAATATTATGTTCACAATGTGTGTGCAACTAGTTTTTCATTACATCCATTTCTGGAAAAGAGAAGTTATGCTTTCGGCGTTGGTTCTGAAAGGCGGCACGTCGAATACAGTGTTGCCTTCACTAAAGTCATCCACTACAGCCATACGCGGCACACTGATGTTAAGTCAAGACATACTATGCAGGTGATTCAGTTCATATAAATAATAATCCGTCCAGCTGTTTTGTGGCTACAAGTTGACGCAACTAGCATACACAAGTAGCGTACACAAACGCAGCCACCACCACTTAAGAGGATCTCAAACGTGAAACGCACAGCCTATCAGTAAAGTTGTGGAGTGATCAAGCTTTTCCCGCCGTCTTGAAGTTAAGCAGATGAGACTGCACACCTTCACTGCCCTCAATCACACGAAAGACTACTCAGCTTCCTGCATGCAGTGCACAGTGTTTAGCCAGGAGTTACGTAAGTAGCGGCCCAAATGCGAGATCACGTTTTAATGAGCCCGCAACCCTAAGCGCGGTATATCGCTAGGTCATTAAGCGAGCACGTAATTCACCCTTCTCTCCCACCGTTCGGATTTCTTTGTTCCTTAATGCTTCCTACCGTAATTAATGCTGGCTCACTGCGAACACACTAACGTTATAAGTCAGAATTCACCGTAGGTGCACGCAAATGAAACGTGGGTGAAATGCAATGTGCCTTCGTCGTTTCTCGTTCTCATTTTCAAGAAGATAAACTTGGTTTGCACATTTAAAATTTTATTGAAACTGCATTTTTGGTGAGGATTTTTGACGGGGTAAGTAAGAAGGAAATTTTCAGCCAAACTTTCAAACTAGAGGTACACCCTTAACCTAAACATCGGACTACGTCAACACTCCCGGAGTAATATATGCTTATGGCTCCTTAGGAATACGATCTAATACATGTTCGCCTTAGCCAGTGTGCTTTCTGCTAACCAGTACAACTTGAAGAAACTGAATGACAAGACACCTTCCCTCCCCAAAAGATCAGCTGCGGTTGGTGGATGTTCTTTTTTCGTATTTTTGCCGGCATCTCCCTGCGCAGGATGCAATACACGCAACTGTATATGTAAGCAACACGCCATGCTATTTGCAATACGCCTGCAGATCACTGGTATTCTGGGGAAAAGTTTCTCACTTTGTTGAGAAAGATGTAGGGAAGATCGGGCTTTGAAAGAAGGTTCATGAAAGAGAAAAGTCGTATCTCACTCATTTGCATACTTTGCACTCGTTGCACTCGTTTGCACTAGGCAACACCCCTGAAAAGGGCTGGTTCGGAGTTAATACTTCAGGCAATTGTTCACTTCTCTTCAATCTGCTTGTCCTTTTTTTCGTAACTAGTTTTATGCTACAAATGAATAAAGTATAACTTTTCCCCTTGTAATGTCTCACTGCATCGAGTGGTCTCGCTGCTTTCATTCACTCTCACACCATAAACGATGTCTCACTGCATAAACGTATTTCACAGGACTTTTTAACATAGACAGCTGGTCCATCTGTTCTCCCTTCGTTTCTCTTCTGTTCATCTCGTGTCTGTAACAAAAGGTATAAACTGTGCATACAGCACATAGACCAGACACAAGTGCAAGCGCGATTCTCGAGTGTAGTCTATGTGGTTGTTAGTTTACGCAGCTTACACTTTTTGTCAAGCTGTACAAAACTTGCACCATAACAAGTTCTTCCAAACGATACGATGTCGCTAAGACAGTTTTTACGTGTTTGTCGGTCATAGCACGGCGCTTTACGCAATGCCCTTAAATGTGTCTCCACCAAGGGTAACAAACGTTTATTAAAACCACTAATACGTCAAGCCCTGACACAAACGCACACGCCCATTCCTATTATTTTATACGCATTTCTCCTCTCCCTCTACCGTGAGTATCTGGGTGCAGTCCTTGGGCCGAGGCTGGACCGGCGACAAACAAATGCGACGCAGAACCTCACCAAGAAACTTAAGCAACCGCATTATATATCCTTTAATGCGGCGGCGTCTGTGGAGCACGACGGAGCCTCTTTCACTCTCTCTTCTATCTGGCTAGCGCATTATCTAGATTGCCAAGCAGCTAACCGTGAAGCAAAAGGCCGCCGCACCCAGACACGCAGACTCGCAGGAGTACACGTAACCCCTGCCTACCACTCCCCTTTCCCTCACTCTTTCTTGCTTCTTTCAATGCAGCCTCTTCTCCCCTTGCCTGTTACCACAGACAGTGGGTAACGTAGTGAAAAGGGCGAAGCATTCTCTTCTGTTTCCACAAAATGGTGGCTCCTCTTCAGCGCACAACCATTCTCTCCCAGATTTTCTCTTACTAGTAGTTTCACTCCAGCGAACGACTCGCACATCTGAACTTCGGCGTTGTGCCGTCGACACGCAAATATCCAGCGCACACACACAGCCTGCCGATGTCACACCATGGCGAAACGGGATGAAAGTTACGTGTATCGAATACCCTTCCATCCTATACAGTGCAGAGCTCTTTTGTTCTTTTTTTTTAGCTTCGAGATAGTGTCTCGAGGCGGCCGGGGATCAGGAGCCCAAACAGGGTCAGCGCACGGGGATGTGCGATAACGCGAACCGTAACACGTGATTTGCATTTTTCTGCGTTTTCCTTACTACTATATGCATTTCTATATCATTCTCAGTCAAGTTTGTTTGGCTGGTTGCTTGTTGAATCCTAGGTAAAGTAGCGTAATCTATTCTAAGAGGGGCCGCAATACCAACGACTCAGCGTGACTGAGAAATCAAACTACTACTCGAAAAATAAATTGAAACAACAGTGTAACTCCCAGTGTGACTGAAAAACTGGAGATGAAGACTTGACTTATTAGTGTCATGGCCACTTGATTAAAATAACACATTTATCTACGAACCCGCGCGGGACTTGCCGCTTTGTTAATCACGGGGTAAACTGAAGGAGTGGCCTCCTATAAGACCGTTATCCACTATCGCAGGGCCGCTATACTGTGAGTACAACATGACGTGTCCATATAGCTCTAATTCATCACCAATTTGAGAAGCGGGCAAGTATTTAGTACCGGTCTATAAGGTAATATGTAACCCAATTATCAGCAAACGTCCCAGATGGTGTGACTGATGATCGCAGATTATGCCTGAGCCAGCTGTGATGGGTAGGCAGCCTTAAGAAACCCACTTGTGACGCAATTCTTTGTGTTATTTGGTTCCCAGCACGACTCTACACTTCTATTACGCTAAATACTTACACGCATTCATATATTTATATATACTGCTTTATTGTAACTATTTATACACTATGTATGGTAATATTTTTATAGAATGTTTATACATCCTTATATTTCTGTACTGTATATCAATTTGCACTTGTGTTTGTAACAGTTGTGGAATAGTGGTCGTAGTGCAGATAAACACCTCACTGTTAACCCTCAAGCACAGAACCTGTGCCATGTCCACCGCTAGGTGCTGCCATGTAGTACCTGGAGCTACAAGCTTTTGAAGCTGCTTATGAATGAACGAAAAAAGTAGAACATTAAGAGCTCCTTTTTTTTAGACGCGATATTAATGAGAACTGACAGAACAAAATGCACTATTATATCCCATGAGGTGCACGAGGAGCAGGGGGATCACCGTCACTGTTACGGTAGAGCATTGGGCACGTTATTCGAAAGTTGCAAGGTGGACATCTGCCATTGGCAAGTTATCTTCTCATCCACTTTTCTTTCTTCACATTTATATGACATTTACTACTGACACCATCCCCTATGCTTACCTTAGCATCATTGTCTGTTAGTTCTCATTGTTATTGTATCAAGCTGTTACAGGGGCTTTCAAGGCGTCCTCTGCCACTTTATAACTATGTTTACAATGCAAAAAATATATATATAGCTTCTAACGTGATTATTCATCCAACATAATTAATGTTAACACGAGAGCTGTTATGAGATTACAACTCGGGTCACGCACAGCGCCGCAGTTGTCCACCACCACCGCCGGTGTCCTTAACCAGTATCACACGAAATAGAAAAAACTCAGTAAGTAAAAACATTTGAGGCTCGACCACGGGTGCGCTGAGTGCCAGCCCAGTATTCTACCATGAGCCACGCCGGTGCTTGTGGGAATTGTGGGGATTGGAGGAGCTTCTGATATAATTTTTCATCGTCTTCAACCACAGCACACAAAAAAGCACAAACTTTCTTGCAAGTGTGCAGCAGGTACCACGCTTCTTCGAAGAATGACGAAGGATGGCATAGGCAATGTCTGCCTACTACAGTATGATTAATTGCGTAATGGATACCCTGAAAGTGTGCTTGCAGCAGCTTCCCAAAGGGCGCTTACAAAAGGCTCTTAAAGTCGGCTCTTCTAGCTTTCGCTGTGATTGTGCTGCGCGTTCAGCGCAGGCCTGGCGGATTTTCTTTTAAACAGTCTTTCTTGGAATGTGAAATAAACGCAAAAATGTTGGTCTGTCTGTGCCCGCGGCCGTTTCGCTAGCTCCACATATACTAAATGTGATATCACGTGACTTGAATAGAAGACAAAGGTAAACGACACATCCAAACATAACAATCATGACATGGAAGTCATGTACGGCATCATTCACCTAAACCTGGTAACGTTGTGCTGATTTTAAAGTGGCATATCAACATTTCTCATTGGTGTTTCGCATATCAACGATTCCTACTCTACGTGGGATCTGCCAATTTTTTTTGTTAGCGCATCTTGCCGAGAACCGTTTATATCAACTGCGAAACGACTATGAACCGAAGTATACGCACCATCGCGGTCCTCTGACTCGACTTTACAACAAAATGAGAGGTGCGTTGGTGGCAGACTACTTACTCAGACGCACCTGGCATTGCAGCAGACGAATCGTTAAGCGTTCCTTGCTTAATACTGTACTATTAGTTCCATAAATAGATAACGCGTACTTTTGAGGGCGAAGCAAGAATGTTTGTTTTCACACGTTGTAAAAATAATTCATTATATGTTGATGCCAAATCTGGAACGCGCTGACAGAGCAATGCATAACCTGGTGGTTATCTTTTTCCTGGTTTCACCTATACCGCATAACCACAAATTTTTTTACAATAAAATTCACGTACAAAAGAATGAAGCACGTTTATTTAAACATAACTTCATATCGCTTTGTTTTACACTTTGCAAACAAGCGTCACGAATCACAAGAACGCGATTTATCCCAAGCAGATCCGAAGCCTGTACTTCCCGAAATTCCCATGGGGGTGCAATACAAGCGCGGCTGAAGGAGCCCGCGTGAACATTAGCGCCACATTGCCCTCTAGGTATTATTGTATAAAACTCTATGGAGGAAACTTTCGTTTCTTCACAATATTCCCAGATGGCGTCATTTATGTCACGCAGCGCCTCCAAGCAGATTGATTGATTGACTGATTGATTGATTGATTGATTGATTGATATGTGGGGTTCAACGTCCCAAAACCACCATATTATTATGAGAGACGCCGCAGTGGAGGGCTCCAGAAATTTTGACTACCTGGGGTTCCTTAACGTGCACCCAAATCTGAGCACACGGGCCTACAACATTTCCGCCTCCATCGGAAATGCAGCCGCCACAGCCGGGATTCAATGCCGTGACCTACGGTTCAGCAGCCGAGTACCTTAGCCAGTAGACCACCACGGTGGGGCAAAAGCCTCCAAGCAGAAGACTGTCGTCTTTCGACGTCCCTTGCATTGAAACTGCTGTAGAATACTTGAGTGTCATGCAGAAGTTTAAGCCTGTATTGTAGTCTCACCCATGCTTTTAGGGGCGAAGCTGTTTGCGCCATAGTTCGTATGTCCCGTGTCGTCGTAGTCGTCGTAGTAGCCACATGCATTGCATTCCATGCCAATAAAAAAATTGTCGTAGATTCCACGTAGATTGGGAATCGACGATATGCAAAGCACGGATGCGGAAGGTTGATATGTCACTTTTACATCAGCAAAACGTTACGAGGCAGAATTAAATAATGCCGTACATGACACCCATGTCATGATTATTATGTTTAGACGTGTCATTTGCTTTCGTCAACTATTAACGTCACGAGATACCAAATTTGGTATATGCGGAGCTAGCGACACCGCCGTGAGCCTATCATGGGTGCGGCATGTAGTCATGTTGTTACACGACACGCATCTCATGTTTATCATGTTTGCACCAGTATCGTATCTTCGTCATTCATTATAGTCCCGTAATACCAAATTTGGTATAAGTGAAGCTTGCGAAACGGCTGCCAGCGCATCATGAGTGTGGCATGTAGTCATGTTACACGACATGCATCTCATAATTATCATACTTGCACCAGTCACATACCTTCGTCATGAATTCACGTTCCGTAACACCAAAGTTTGTATATGTGAAGCTGGCGAAACACCCGCGAGCGTACCATGAGCTTGGCTCACGACTTCCTTGAATTCATCTCAAGATTTCCACGTTAGGGTCTGTCACTTGTGTTCCCCATGCAGTCATGTCATACGTACCATACCAGTTTTGCAACATGTCATGTGAACGAATCCACCGCAAGAGCAGCAGGGCCATTAAATGTAAATCATGACATTCATGAAATGCATGTCATAATTTTCATTTTATGACTTTTTATTTATGCTCGTCATACAGTCATGTTATGCCATAACAATTTTGGTGTCGATCCCATTATTTAAACGGCCGGGAGGGCTTAAAGTTGTAGGCGAATAGCTAGATAAGATAGATAGATAGATAGATAGATAGATAGATAGATAGATAGATAGATAGATAGATAGATAGATAGATAGATAGATAGATAGATAGATAGATAGATAGATTTAAAGTCGCCGAAGTTCGCTAAGAAATGCTTCGCATATAAAAACAGTGTCACAGCATATTCACGGATTGCATGATGATAAGTTGGGTGAAGCATCCGTCAGTCCGTCCGTGCTTCCGTGTGTCCATCCAACCGTTCGTCCATGCGTCCGTCCGCTTCGCCCCACTCGTCATCATTCACATCGTGGATATGCTGTGCTTTTTAATTTTTTATTGTGTGCAATGGCTGAGGCAAACGCTAGCGGCGATGGTGGTGAACCACGTACCACACACACACACACAAAATATCAGCATACCCACGGACTCAATGATGATGAGTGGGGTGAAACATTCTTCAGTCTGTCCATTCGTTCTTGCTTCCCTATATCCTTGCGTCCGTCCGTGCGTCCATCTGTCCGTGCGTCCGTTCATCCATGCATTTATCTATCCGTGCATTCATCTGTCCATGCGTCCGTTCATTCGTGCGTCCATCAGTGCGCCCGTCCATCTTATAAACACTCCTGGTACCGCCATCTCGCCTCTTTTCATCACATATTCATCATATAGAAGTACCGCCATCCAGCAGACATTCCAAGGACTAAACAAGAGGTGACTACCTACTACTACGACGACGACTAATACTACTGCTACAAACATCGCGGACGCACGACCCACGGCATAAGGAGCTACGTCCCTAAAATTAAACCACCTCCCACTTAACGAGGCCATGAGGTGATGCGAAGCAGCACGGGGGGTGCACACCGCCTTTGCATCCGGTAGACTACGTCTTTTCCTTTACGTTTTTATTAACCTCCCGCATTTAATGTAGTAAGTGTTAGTGACTCTTAGAAGGGAGAAAAGAAGATAAAAGTGAGCCCCGTAACTGTCTGCATCGTAGTGCGACACCTCAACAGTGGCTCACGAGGGATGGCAGTAAGGACGGATTAAAAGGGATAAGGAGGATTAAGAGGGATATAAATAGAGATAGGGACAGGGACAATGAGACCCACATACAAAAGTAAGGAGAAGATGAGCATATAATGTTATGGTCGTGTTTACGGTTATTTAGTGGCGTCGCGTCGTCGAAATCTTGGTGCAGAAGTTGTCTAGCGAGGCGTTCTGCACGCGTGTTGCACTCACAACGTCTGTCCACAGGCGACGCGTGGGCCCAACTCCGACGCTTGGCTTCGACGTTGGCGTTGCGTATGGCTGGGTTTGCTTGTCGACGTTGTATCTGTGTTTCCGCATGCCGAGCTCGAGTTTTATTCGTAGCAGTTTCTGGCCGAAATTGCCGTTGGCGCTGGACTTCCTCTGAACCTCTAGTTCACTATACCTAGACCGGAGCTCGGGGTCCGCTTGCCGACGTTTACGTTGCGCTTAGGCGCGTCGAACCTACCGCTACTCTACCCGCTGCTCCGCGATCTCTGCAGGTATCAAATGTAGAGAGAGTGTACAGGAAAGAGGCCACAGACTCTTACACAGCCATTTACTCAGCGCTGAACGCGCTAGCGCGTTCACTCTAGTATAGAACACGTTGTTTCATTGCTCCTCTGAGGAATCTCGTTCCCCGTCGCCTTCACATGTTTGCTGAGAGAGCGTGACAGGCAGAGGCCACGTCTTACCCAACCCCTTACACGAGCCAGAACACGCTAGCGTGTTAGCGCGTTATGGCAGTGCTTGGGCTAGCAGTTACGCATGCGTAGTAAAGGTGGTCATGCCACACACCGCATTGAACCCCGTTCTAATATGCTTCGCATGTAAAAGTAGGTGGCCATTGCGATCTCCTAACAGCTTACGCTATAAAACTTCAATGGAAAACAATGACGTGAATTAGAGTCCACTCGCGAATTAATTTATGTTGCCTTGGATACGTAAATGCTAGACCAGTCGCGGAATAAAAGTGGCCTTTGGCTGACAGAAGTGTCAAAGCGTGACTTTATAATAAAGATTCCCGACTTTAGCGGACGCTATTTAATGGTGGCGAAATGCAAGAGCAAACAAGTACTTATAATCAGGTGCGCGTTAGCGCGTTAAAGAATCCTATGTAGTAAATGTTGGTGCGTAGTGCCCTAGCCTTCGGCTTCTCGAATTCTTTCTGGAGAGAGCGCTATCTAAATTAGCTAAATCTCGCATTTTAAATGTCCCCGGGACGGCTTTACGCTCTTCCATAGTAGAGTACACAGTACTCCAAATTGTTAACCACTTTTTCTGAACGCATGTCGAAAGTCTTTTAGCGGCACGGCCCAGTGCTCTTGCATAGTGGAGTACCTCGTACTCGAAATCATTAAGAACTTTTTCGAAACACACTAATAAAAAAATTCAGAAATAGCCAAATTAAGAATGGCTCACTGCTCTCCCATAGCTGAGTACAGTGTGCTCGAAATTGTTAAACACTACTGTAGGCACACTGATAATAAAGCTTAGTTATCTCCAATTATACGTGGTTCCATATATAACAGCCGTTAATGCTGTTTAGGCTAGCGAATCTTCTAACAGTAGATGCGTTCGTTCCAACCAATTTATTTTATTTCTAAAGACTGCCCTTTGGCATAACAAGCATACATATAAACGAAAGAGGCTCATCACACATAAATAAACAAGTTACACTCATGCATAAAGTTTAGCAAGGATCGGTAGAACGTTCCAACAAGAGATAGAATAAAATGAGAGAAAGGCAGGGAGGTTAACCAGAAATTGGAGCATCCGGTTTGCTACTTTTCACTAAGGGAAGGAAGAATGGGCACTATGGGAAGGGAGAACGTTCCAACAAATACTTCGCACTTGTTTTGGGCCCACAATGTGATTTCTATCAGTTGAAAGTCGAACAATAAAGTTCTCGTGGCTTGGAGATAAACATCCCTGAACTAAGGCGGTGAATATCTTCTTACATATTTCTTGACTCGCATTGGTGTTTTCTTTTGTTTGTTTTTCATTTGAAGCATCCAGACACTTGCCGCGCTTGCCTTTGCTATGCTATGTGCGCACGAGCACTTACAGCGACTGTGAAACATCGCTTTGACACGTACGATGTTTTAGATTTCGCTGACCGAACGTCTTACGTAGCCTCCACCGCGTTGAGTGCAATGCATTTAACGGACAAGATATTAGCGACGACGTTTGTGCATTCGTTCACCAGCAGCATATCCACAATGCACCATTCGTAATGTCTTTGAACGGCCACTGAGTGGACGTAGTCTCACGAATTGTTCTATTGCCGCTATTTTGGCGCTCAAGACCAGCCATAAATGAAGTAATATTCAGGCAACTTTGTACATCGTCGCAAATTACCCGTTACAGATTTGAACACCATAAATGGTCACCAATCAAAAAGAGGGTCCGAAGCAAGGAGCCAGCAAAACGTTTCATGTCTGCTGAGATTTGTTTTTACAAACATAACGAATGTGTTAAAAAGTTGAGTGAGAGGCATTTACATTCGTAAAAATAACCAGGCAGCGGGTAATTAGGAACGCACCGCGGGGGCGGAGATTGCTAATTTTAGAATTATGCCTTCGAAATTAGTGTTCGTACATCGACAGCCCCCTATCGAGGCTGTCTTAAGTTGGGGAGAAACATAAGGTATGACCATCGTAACGACCATCTCCAATATTGCCTCGCTCCTCCACTTTGCCGTGCGGAGATGTCGTGAAATTGCACCGCAGTTTTGAAACAAAAATCTATAGAAAGAAAAGAAAACTTCACCATAAGCTACGAAAGGCAATTCATAGAACATCACCACCAACAAGGCTCCGGTGGCCGGCGCCGCCTCGCGAATTGATCGTACGCCCTTCCCTCTTCTTGAGGCGGCTCTAAAAATCGACCAATTTCTGTGGTACTCGGGATAAATACCGCAGGATAGGCGGCGGAGGTGGGGGAGGTAGAGGTAGCTAGACGTCTCTCGGCTCAGCGGGGAGTCGTTATTAGATTTATTGTTTTATTTTGTGCAAGACCGCAAAAAACCGCCCTCGCTGGCATTAAATGAAAGTCGAGGAAGTCTTGTGGGTTACGAAGCTCTATGAAAAAAAAAAGCAGGCGTTTAGTTGTGCTTCCTATGAAAGTTCGGCCGTCTATCAATTTAAAAAAAAAAGCTTTCATAGCTTGAAAATGCTGTACTAAAATCAGTAAAAGAGAGTTCAAGTTTTCTGTTGAGGCTCCAAGTGCTTGAGGTAGAAGTTTTGAAAGCAACGCGCACAACTTTCCCTTAAGTTTAATTTCTGCGCTGCTCCTTTAACTTGTGAGTAGCGTTGAACAAATTAAAAAAAATATCAGCAAACACTCAAGGAGCAAATACATCGCGTGTTCGTAGTGAATTTCACGCGTACTTATCGGCGTATACACGTGGAAGATCTCTAGCTGGTGCTAGGTTTCTCGTGTTAATAATTTGTGCGACAACACTATTTAAAACAAAAAACATATTACATAGGACTTTTGGAGAAAAATTCATCGAACTAATAGACGAGAATCATTTGCTTCGTGCTTTGGCAGCTTGCATATCGTGTAACCAGTGTAATGCGTTGCCGAGCGCTTCTCTAATCCGCCTTCGTTGAAACGCTGTCGTCGTCGTTCAACAGTCGAACCCACGAGCTAATCAACATAAGAGAGACTACACAGTGACGGCAAGATTATGGCATGCAGAGTTTATCACCATTGTAACCTATTTTAAGCCTGCTCTTTTATAAACAAATTCAGCGTCTTCATTTACCTGGCCACATACGTAACCACAAGTTCCATTTACGGGGACGCAAGCCTTAGCATTATTAGTTCACGGATGTGTTTTTGTCTAGACAGTGGGTATAATGCTTGAGCGAACAGCGCGCTAACTTTCGAATTTCGATCAGACGAACGACAGATTTTTATTGCGTACCACACTCTCAAAGCACAGTTTGTGGGATTGACTTACTTTTCTCGCCTTTTTGTTCACACCAACTCCCCTCCCCCTCCTCTGTAGCTATGCACACAGCGAGCGAGTAGCCAAAGAGCGTCTCCCTACTCCCCCCCCCCCCCTTCTTCATTTCGGTCGTTTAAGGGGCACAAGTTAGCCCTGTACCTTTACCAAGTCTGAGCTGTTGTACCATTATTTCATGCGAGAGTCCTTCGCGACGCTCGTCGCTTGCTTTCATATTCGTAACGCAAAAAGGAATATGATGAAGGCACAGAAGGAACACATAAACAGGACAGGTGCTACACATCGACGTATCTTTTATTAAAAAAGCCAAAAACCATCGTACATGAGCGCATGCGCATAGTCACACTTTGAGTTGCTGTGTTGCATCTGTAACGTCACGTGTTACCAGCCTACATGCGCAAGATATACTTCCAAATAGTCAATACTTCCAAATAGTCAATATATTTACTGAATAAGGCGACCAACGCAACAATGACACTTTTTTTATTCTGGCTGATGACAAACGCTTCTATAATTTTTAGTGACGTTAATGTGAGCCGTCTATAGCCAATATACGCGCCTCCGTGGTGGTACTATACTACGAACGCAACGAATAGGGGTCAGTCAATATAGTTTCAACCAAAAATCAACGTTAAAAAAATAACTGAAAAGCGGTTGGTGCGAACACGCTGTACAACACATGCTAAACCCACGAATATCTGTGAAGTCCAGTAGTCTCCGTCTCTAATAACTGCAATTGAGCTTCTAAGACCTTATTGCATACGTAGCCAAAGGAACAACACACAGCGCAAGAGTCGGGATGAATCCACTGACCAGCTCTGCTCTGCACGAACTATAGGCAGAAACGTGATGAGGCAACACAATGGTGACTCCCGAGCAAGAACAATACAAAAAGAATCGCGTAATCTAAGAGTAAATTATATTCGGTCCTTCATCGTCATTTCCAACATGCTTGTTTCGCATTTCCTCACCTGCTGAAATCCTCCCGTCTGCACAGACTCCCTTCGCGTATCCATGAGAAAGACCAGGTCTTCACGGCTAAGGCACAGGTCGTGGGAAATCTGGCAGCTAAGGCCCTGCGATGAAGGATACGATACGGCACTTCGCGGAAGTAGAGGTGGCGAAATAAGCGAAGTCTTTCCCGGAACAGCGGCGTCTTGAATCTTACGTAACGCGCGTCAAGATCTGCTCGTCCGTTCTAATTAGAGCAAAAAGAAACGTATTCAATTGCGTGTAATAGAAGATATTTCACGTAACGTGAGGTATCTTTGCAAAGTTTGGGTCATTCTTTGCCTGCTTAGATGTATTGTCGACGAAAAATTAACGAAAAAAAACATTCGCAGCTCTGTTTTGAGGTTAAAGATATTGTGCGCATGCGTGAGAATCCAAAGCAGCAGTAGGTAACAGTTTTATTCAGAGATGAGGGCACAGTGAATAGTATGTAAGGATGTAACTAAAGAAAGAAACGCGAACATTGGAAATGTGAACATATTAAAATTTGCTAAAAAATTACTTTGTAGACAAGTTGAATAATGAAGGAAAACCCTGCCAGCTTGCCTAATTTGACAGTTCTCTTAATCTTGGCAGTTACTTTCTTATTAAGTCAGGATAGAATTCTGTGAAATCAACCAAGGTAATGAATAAAGCCTTGTTATCTATCTATCGTGAAGTACTATGTATCCATATCATGCCTTTACTTCTTGAAGAAAGATAATGTGAGTGTAGTTCTGATATTGTAATCCTATTGAATTTAATCAATAGCGTACGAAGAACATGAGCTACGTTCACTTCTATTCTCCTACACTGCCATGTTGGGCTTAAACATCTGCATATGCGAGCACTGCGTAAAACCAGTATCCTTTCCATCTAAGCAGCGAATATTCTAGGCACTAAGTAACACACGAAATATCTGTCGCATAGAAATCACTCATTGTTCTTGAATATCATTCATATCTATATTCTTCCTCACATAAAATATCGCGTCAAACAATAATATCGCGTCATAATGACACGAAGACGGAAGAAGAGAAGGACACAATATGGATGTGTGCATGCTCTCTCCGTGACTTCTTTTTACCACAAAAAAAAAGGGGGGGGGGGGGCTTGCATACACAGGGATGAAAATAAGACTACACACATAAGCGACAACTTCGAACTGAATTTTTATTAGGGGGCACATATTTGTGACGGTAATCATCAATCCTGCACCATTCCACTTTTTTTTAAATCACGACACCCTAAAGTTATAACTAGTCAGCTAACAAGAGAAAGGCGTCCGTTACGCACACGAACAGGCCGACCATTAAGAGTATAACCATAAACAGCCCCACGTTTCTCTCTCCCACAAATAAATTCAGCTCTTTTTCATTATTATTTTTGATAACAGGAAATATAGTTCTTGTCCAAAAAATATGAACGCAAAAGATGACGCAAGAGGAAGAAGATAAACACGTACACCACAAGCGCTAATGGTCTGTGTTGTGGGGTGTGTGTTTTAATTCTTCATCTTGCGTCGTCTTTCGCACTCAAATTTCTGTATAAAAAATGCTATTCCAGCAATCCCACCAAGCTAACCTGTTTTAAGGAATTATGGTGTTGCGCTAGCGCTGAACATGAACAACATTCTGTCCCTTCACCTACGTCTCGTTTTTAGCGCAAGGAATTTTCCATAAATCACTAAAATTTCCTTGGTACACCTTATGTACTTTCACCGCCAACGCCTCCTTATTAGCGCGAATACCTACGCTTCTGTACCTTTAAATAACACCAACCATGATTCCTAGGTTCTCGAAAACCTCGTCGACGGCTTCCGCGAGTTCGTCAGCCACGGTCCGGGCACCGAACAAGAGGCTCAAGGCATCGGCCAGCACCCGCTGCTTGAGTCTGTTGGTCGGCTCGTCCTCCACCCTTGGACTCCGGTAGAAGCTGGGTTGCCCATTCACCTCGGTCACCACAGGTTGGAAGGACGTGTTCAGCGTCAGGTCCACCCCGAGCAGCTGGAAGCACTTGGGAAGCCTGCACGCAGTAGGAAAAGTAAAATTTCTGTGGTTAGCTTACTAATTAACATGTGTCCCGTAGTCACCAGTGATCGGATACTGATCGGTTTTGGTTTTATACTGTTACATTACTAAACATATTCCTTGTGATGCAATGCTTTCTTTCAGTCATTAAAGAACGCACTCCTTAATTGGGGTGCGTTGAACAATGCTTGCACCACCTCAGTCCCTTCGACAGTTCCAGAGAGAGCAGCACTTCTTTAACTGAAGAATGACCTGCCCAACATGCTGTGATTTCCTCGCACGGAAGTTGGTAATGCAAAAACTTTCTCAATGGACTCTAACAAGCATGTTCTGCCACCAGTCACTAGGATGACTGAAACGCCCTAACTAAAAGAGGCCTCAATATAAAATTCTAGGTTACACCTCCCCATGCTGGTGTGAGCAGCAACCAAAGAGCAT